>NC_044979.1:19974386-19975529 GCF_008728515.1 Papio anubis
AAAAAAGCTTCCAAATAAAGAATACCCTTCAAATGATGTTCCAATAATGTCTGAAAAGGGAGCAGTAGTTTCATAATTGTCTGTCCACATAACTTTCAGGATCCCAGATGGGCTGAGACACCACTTATTTTGCTTTTCTCACTATGTGTAAATAACAACTTTTCATACTTTTTATGGTCTCTCTTGAGAGAGAGAATTTCATGGATTATCTTTGAGCATTATTGATCTCTTTCCCATCTGGGAATATTTTTGTCTCTGCGACAGTGTTTAAGAAAACAAAGAATAGATACACTGCAATATAGTTGTTTGCTATGTTTATCTTTTGCGTCCCCAGCTAGATTAAAAACTAGGCCAGGTGCGGTGGCTCACGCCTGTAATCCCAGCACTTTGGGAGGCCAAGGCAGGTGGATCACCTGAGGTGGGGAGTTCAAGACCAGTCTGACCAACACGGAGAAACCCTGTCTCTACTAAAAATACAAAATTAGCCTGGTATGGCCTGTAATCCCAACTACTCTGGAGGCTGAGGCAGGAGAATTGCTTGAACCTGGGAGGCGGAGGTTGCAGTGAGCCAGGATCGCGCCATTGCACTGTAGCTGGGCAACAAGAGTGAAACGCTGTCTGAAACAAAAAAAAAAACAACCCAGAAACAAAAAACTCCTTAGGCCAGGAACATGTCAGATCCTCCTCTGAAGCTTCCATAGGAGCTACAGAGCCAGCACTTGGCAAACATTAATGACCTTGATGTGCTACTACACAGCTGTTCTCTGTTTTGTTTTGTTTTGTTTTGTTTTGTTTTGAGGCAGAGTCTCACTCTTTTGCCCAGGCTGGAGTGAAGTGGCACCAGTGTTAACTGACTGCAACCTCCGTCCCCAGGTTCAAGCGATTCTCCTGCCTCAGCCTCTGGAGTAGCTGGAATTATAGGCGTCGGCCACCATGCCCGGCTAAGTTTTGTATTTTAGTAGAGATGGGGTTTTGCCATGTTAGCCAGGCTGGTCTCAAACTCCTGACCTCAGGCCATCCAACCACCTTGGCCTCCCAAAGTGCTGGGATTACAGGTGTGAGCCACGGCGCCCGGCCCTCTCTGGCTATTTTTACATTCTGGCAAAAGGACAGCTTGGCTTGGGTTTTTTTTGTTTCTGTTTT